>NC_043983.1:23267320-23299820 GCF_902150065.1 Myripristis murdjan | reverse complement strand
GCATCGACCACAATCGTCTGCAGGACAAGCTGACCAGCCGGAAGATGGACTCAAAGTGGGGAGGGAAGTCCGAGTCCATCAACGTGACGCTGAACCAGGAGCAGGCCACCTACACACGGGACGCCCTGGCCAAGGCCCTCTACGCTCGACTCTTCGACTACCTGGTGGAGGTCCGAACAAGTCTGCTGTTAGAGCGATGCTGCCATAATATGAAGCAACAGAGAGAGATATGATCAATTAGCTTTCTTTGTTTTGTTTTTTTTTCATTAAATGACCCATAGCGTGAAATCTTGGTTTCCTCTGTCACTTTATAACATCATCCATCTGAGAAATGTGTACAACTGGAGATCAGTCCAGTGGTATTTATCATTTCCTCCTGCTCTCTCTCCAGGCCATAAATAAAGCCATCCAGAAACCCTATGAAGAATATAGCATCGGAGTACTTGACATTTATGGCTTTGAGATATTCCAGGTTAGTCGTCTTACAACTCGAACAGTTAATATTTATAGACAGCCATCATTGTAACAGGTGTTCAGTATTACAGGCAGCACTGCAGGCCTGTTTTTTACTGTGTAAACTTGTGTAATAATCTGAAATGGACTCACTGGCTCGTGTTCTCCCTGACAGAAAAATGGCTTTGAGCAGTTCTGCATCAACTTTGTGAACGAGAAGCTGCAGCAAATTTTTATTGAGCTGACACTCAAGGCTGAGCAGGTAAACATAGAACATTTATTGCTCTTTTAACTTGTGTTCCCTCTCCAAATCACTGCACCGAGTGAGTGCAGCTCCTTTTGTTACAGGAAATCATTGCATTATCTAAAAGTAGCAGCAGAAGGCACTGTTGTCCCATTCTTTCTGAATGAGGCTGTAAATATTCAAGCCCAGTTTCTGCAGTTTTCATATAGGCTCCTTTTTTTCCACCTCCTCTCACTTTCTCCCAGGAAGAATATGTTCAGGAGGGTATCAAGTGGACACCCATTGAATACTTCAACAACAAGATTGTGTGTGACCTCATTGAAAATAAACTGGTAAGCTCAAATTTGCATTATCTCGTACAAAGAGCCAAGAATATCATGGATACTTTATTATTGGCACAAACCAGGTAACAAAGATCAGTAGTTGTGTCCGTGTGCTGCTTGTCCTTGATGTCATTTCCTCAAAATGACGTATTGTCGGCGTCCAGCAGAAATATTTTATCTGCACAACATGAATCAGTTCATATTCAGTAGGTTTGTATTAAGCATGAACAAGAAAAAAAATAAATGGGTGTTACAAGTTGTGGGGTTTTGGACACTCATATTCACAGCATCAGTTCCCAATATCACATTAAAATTCACACAAGCTGTACTCTGCCTGCAGAACCCTCCCGGTATAATGAGTGTGCTGGATGATGTGTGTGCCACCATGCATGCCAAGGGAGAGGGGGCAGATGGCACCCTGCTGCAGAAACTGCAGGCTGCCGTGGGAACGCATGAACATTTCAACAGCTGGAACTCAGGCTTTGTCATACACCACTACGCTGGCAAGGTGGGAAACATCGATTCTTCCTCATGCTGAATTGAAAAAACATCACTTAAACTGTCTCTCCTCTGGTGGAAAATACAACCCTGTGGCTAAGAACATGCATTTGAATTAGCTTGAACAGTAGTGTGACTGTATATTATCATATCTTGTTGGCATAAGCCTTGTGTGTCACATCCAAAAGGAAGCTATAGTGCTTGTTGGCATGAATGATGCCTGCTAAAACACATTAAAACACCAGCACTTTTAATTTTGAAGCTCTGTGGTAAATATGACTACTATGTCTCTATTTTAACCTTTTTTTAACCACGTTAGATTCTCTACATTATAAAATCAAATTTTCAAGAGAAACCTGAGCAATATATAAAACAATATATATCTATCTGTATATCTATCTCTATCTTTCTATCGATCTATCTATCTAAATATATATATCAGAAATACGATATTGTCTGCAGTTGCTCAAATTCTCGAGAGACAAATATATATAAGCATCAGCGAAATGATAAGAAATAGAAAAGGAAAATAAGTGTAAAAATTTGCATTAATCCCATGTGCCTTAATCCTATAATAATATTATGACAATGTATACAGAAATAAGAAATTGAGACTATGTAAAAAGAATACCTATATACACCAGGGTATAGCACTATTGAATTATTGTAAAGTCAAGTTATAAAATTGCTGCACCGTTAAATAGTTAAAGAAACAATTAAACAGTAGATACATAGCACATAACAGTTACACCGTATGTTAATTCAGGGTATTTTAGTTAAAAGTTTTATATATAAAAGTTGAGCAAAAATAGGAAGCACTACACTACACTAGGGCTGAATCAAAATCAAAGTCACATTCTGGCCAAGTGCAGTATCCAAATCTCAGGAGCTGCAATTTGAAAAAGGTAAAATGTATGACAAAAATCATTATAAATGAGATACCCTGGCCAATAAAAACTCCAAATGTAAGAAAACATGCAAAAAT
This sequence comes from Myripristis murdjan, assembly GCF_902150065.1. NCBI lineage: Eukaryota > Metazoa > Chordata > Actinopteri > Holocentriformes > Holocentridae > Myripristis > Myripristis murdjan. The sequence continues at coordinate 23,297,317 of NC_043983.1, read as the reverse complement.
GATCATTCCATTGTGATTCATATCGCAATGGCAATATCTGTCAAAATAATCAAGATATAGTAGTTCTAATGTTTGGTGTCGTCTCAGGTGTCATATGATGTCATCGGCTTCTGTGAGAGAAACCGGGATGTGCTGTTCCCCGACCTCATTGAGCTCATGCAGAGCAGTGAACAGTGAGTGCCCTGTACCCAAATAACATTCCCACTGACACTATGGCCTGTACACTAGTTATCTTAGTTTATAAAGCCACAGGAAATGCAGTGAAAAGAGTTTAATTCTTCATTTGTTTCTACAGCAACTTCATCCGTAGCTTGTTTCCTGAAAACCTCAACACGGATAAGAAAGGCAGGCCGACCACTGCCAGCTCCAAGATCAAGGTGAGGACTGAGACAAGAGCTACATGTGAAATCTCACAATGTAGTCATGATGTTTCAGTCAATTTCACCTGACAGAGCAAGGAAACAACGTTTTTATCTGTTGCAATACCCTGACAGCACATTCTTCCCACAGAAACAAGCCAATGATTTAGTGAACACCTTGATGAAGTGCACTCCTCACTATATCCGCTGCATCAAACCCAACGAGACCAAGAGGCCCAAGGACTGGGAGGAGAGCAGGTTAGCATCCTCACTGACACACACACACACACACACACTCACACTCACACACACAGTAAACAACTAAACAAGCTGGTGTTTCGACTGTTTCCAGGGTCAAGCATCAGGTAGAATACCTTGGGCTGCGGGAAAACATACGCGTACGAAGAGCCGGCTTTGCCTATCGCAGGATCTTCCACAAGTTCCTGCAGAGGTGAGTTTAACATGTGTGTGTGTGTGTGTGTGTGTGTGTGTGCTTGAGAGTGTGTATGTATGTGCATGTTTTTGTGTGAGTGCAGCTTGTGTTTGTGCGTGGACAGGCCCATGCTGCATGCATCCAGTTCTGCACACTTTGCTCTGTGATCATCCTGAGAAAGGAGCGCAGCATTCTCTTCTGAACATCTTTGTTCTTTGTGTGTGTGTGTGTGTGTGTGTGTGTGTGTGTGTGTTGTATCCAGGTATGCCATTCTGACTGCGGAGACGTGGCCGCATTGGAGGGGTCCAGAGCAGCAGGGGGTCCTTCACCTCCTCCGGTCCGTCAACATGGACAACGATCAGTACCAGATGGGACGCACCAAGGTCTTCGTCAAGAACCCTGAATCGGTACAGAGCGGTTTATATTTGTTTTCATGGATCAATGTGCATTGTAAAGTTTAAGTTCAGATGATTGGTTTGATTCGCTTGAGGTCGGTGTGGGCACCAAACTGATGAAATACTGCTTGAAAGAACCATATGAGGCATCATTCATTCCTGTAAACAACATCTGAGCGTGAGCTACATGCTGTGTGCTCCGTAGCTGTTCCTGCTGGAGGAGATGAGGGAGAGGAAATTTGACACTTTTGCCAGGACAATCCAGAAAGCCTGGAGGAAATACATCGCCCGGAGGAAGTATGAACAGATGAGAGAGGAGGGTGAGTTTTGAGCCCGCTGCAGAAGCATCTCTCTCTACTGTTCATCTTTAATCACACAAATAAAATAAAAACGTCTATTTTATGATACTAATGAGTGTCCACCCTTGCCATGCTCAGCCTCCGACATCCTGTACAACTCCAAGGAGCGGAGGAAGAACAGCATCAACAGGAACTTTGTGGGAGACTACCTGGGCCTGGAGCAGAGGCCGGAGCTGCGACAGTTCCTGGCCAAGAGGGAGCGCGTCGACTTTGCCGACTCGGTCAACAAGTTCGACCGCAGGTTCAAGGTGAAGGTCTTTTGATTCAAAAGGAAGGGATTCAAGCAAAATGCATCTTGAAAGAATCTGTGGCATTGTCCCTCAAAGCAGTGTGTTTTCAAAGTGCGGTCTGAAGACCCCCAGGGGGCCATAATGGGGCTTCTAGGGGGTCCACAGGAAAAAGTCCAGTTTCACTATAGTTCACTTTTTATGGCACAAAAATGTATGAGTCATTATTAAACAATTTGACCAGTTTCAATCTGTGTTCAAGTATGACGTCAAGCATTTACACACAAGACGGACAATATTTTAAAATGTATATTATTTAATTATCATTTGTCAATCATTTATCATTTATCAAATTTGTAATTTTTTGCTAATTTGTTAATTTTTCTTTTTCCCATCTTTTGAAAGCAATCAAGTGATTTTTTTCAGGTTTCAAAAGGCTTAACAGTTTACCGCAACCCAAAATATATTCTTTTCACATCAGGGTCCCTAGGACAAAATCACCTCACATTGTCGTTAGTGCCTGAATGAAACTCAACTTGAACATGTATGTGAAACTGAACATGAAAAAAAGTTTTAAAACCCCTGTCTCAAAGGAATGAAGAACAACTTGTCTTTAATTTGTTGCCTTGCGCAGCTTGACATAAGGGGAAGTTTGCACAGAGTGTGACAAGGGAGATATCAGACCTCAGATTTATCACACAGCTTCTGCTATGACCATTGACTTACTGAACTGTTTTTTGTGGAATACATCTGCAAAAGTTCACACCACCCCTCTTCTGCAAAGTTGCCCATTCTTCCTCTTCTTTCTTGCATTGCTAACCCCTCTCGCTTCCTTCCCTTTTCCCCTGCCCAGTCTATTAAGAGGGACCTGATCCTGACCCCTAAGGGTATCTATCTGATTGGCCGAGAGAAGGTGAAGAAGGGACCCGAGAAAGGACAAATAAAAGAAGTGCTGAAACGAAAGCTGGATTTTGGAAATATCAGTGGAGTTTCTCTGAGGTATGGAAAATCCGTGGTTTCCAGTTTACAAGATATTCACATAGTCAGTGGTTCAGTTGTGGTTGATGGTTTGGTCAAAAAATAAGAAGTGTCTGGTCAGTCGCTAAACCAATTCATCAAAATAGTCTGACCTTTGACAGTAAAAACAGAAAATAATCTGAGATCTCACAGAATAAGTGTTTCTCTTTTTTTCCATTATCAACTCTTCAACATCTAGATATTCTGAGAACCAGTTTCACTCACATGAATTCAGTGTAATGATCATTTAAAATGATTTTCCAACAGTCTGGTGTTTGATTATACTTACATTAAGCATGTCTGTTTCTACCCTCAGCACGAGGCAGGATGATTTCTTCATCTTGCACGAGTCCCAGTATGACAGTCTGCTGGAGTCCACCTTCAAGACAGAGTTCCTGAGTTTGCTCTGTAAACGCTACGAGGAGGTGACCAAGAGGAAACTGACTCTCTCCTTCAACGACAGGCAGGAGAACACACTCACATGCACATATTTGCATAAAAACTAGTACAATACTTGCATAAAATCAGTATTAGAAATTTACTCATATCCAATATGCCAATATTTTCCAACTCTTTTGGCCAGCTGCCGATGTCAGAACCGAAATATGCACATATTATTTCCATCTAATTGCAAGTCTCTCCTGTAGTGGAATTAACATTTTATTGTTCTTACTCTTATTGTGATGGCCCACTGGCAAATGCAGACAGAAAATACAGTGCTTTTCAAAATGTACACGCTCATTGGGCAAAATTAGAAAACTACATCGACTTAGATTATGTAAAACATGCCATGTTTCTTATTATATAACATTTTCAGCCACAACCAGGGCAAATTTGACTCATGTCACATATCTGTCATATAGGCAGAAATTTTCATGTTGGCATGAGGTCAGTATTTCATTTTAAATCCTGTATTGGGCGACACCGATGATGTGCGGATATTATTGTACATTCCTAGTCCATACAAACGCACACACTAACACATCTGTGAAAACTAGCGGAAAGTAGTCAGATCCTTCACTGAAATGAAAAGAGGTGCGTGATGTTAAAATACTCTTAAAAATAGAAGTCCTGAACTCAAAATGTTGCTTAGGTAAAAGTATTAGCAGCAATTAAGTAAGAAAAGTAAATATAGTCATTGGAAGAACTTTGAGAGGATTAAATTATTGATCTATTAACTGATAAGAAGTATTTTAATGTCATCAGTTTAACCCTATAAAGCCATTTGTATCATATATGATACACATTTTCAATTCCATTTTTCGTTTTCAGTTTAATCAATACTTGACCAAAATACTGTTGTATACCTTAGAACACTTCCCCTGTTCACTCTGGACCATACCATTGGCACTTCAAGTACATATCATATATCATACACCAGAAAGGTCGTGTAATAACATATTGTTATATATATATATATATATATATATATATATATATATATATATATATATATATATATATATATATATATATATATATATTGTTATAGGACTAAATAAAGGGTTCAATTTCAAAAAATTGAAATTTTCTGCCAATTCTTTCATAGTTCAGGCTTTATAGGGTTAACTTCTTCATATCCTGTTGGCTAGTTTACACTCTAACACTGTGTCAAATTTTATGGTTTGCATGATTTTATGGTTTAAAAGCTTATTGTGCAGCCGGCAGATAAATGTAGTGCAGTAAACATATCAAGTCCTGTAAAATGGAAGAGGTGCCCATACCTCAAAACTGTACCAAAACTGTAACTGTGTCTGAGAAAATGTTAGTTGCTGTCGACCTGTGATAATAACAGTATGTGACTTCTTCTCTCCTAGACTGGAGTTCAGAGTGAAGAAGGAGGGCTGGGGTGGCGGAGGCTCCAGGGTGGTCACTTTCCAGAGGGGACAAGGAGACCTGGCTCAGGTCAAACCCGGAGGGAAGACCCTCACCATCACAATTGGGGATGGTCTGCCCAAAACTTCCAGTGAGTTAAAAGAAAGTCTGAAGTTTTAAAGCCTTGATGCATCGCAGTCATTTCACATGAACTGTCTTAACAGTTCCTCTTTGAAGCAGAAATACAGCATGTGTGTAAAAAGTTAACTGCCTGTTTCTTGATTTTATTCCGTCTGCCACCTGTTACCATAGACTGTAAACAGTTTTTATAGCACCTCAGCATTTAACTGGATATTTATTTCATCAGAGCCAACCAGGAAGGGTGCTCCACAGTCTCGTGGAGGAGGGAGAAATTTCCAAACCAACAGAGGTAAACTCACTGTTCTCTTATACTTTTGTAGCACTTGGCTTGATAAATACCATGGAAGGGAAGGTTGCACCTCAACAGTATGATTCTCAATGTGCTAAACCCCAAATCCAATGTGTATATTCAAAAAAGGTGAAAAGGTAGCACATCCCAAATTTTCAAGTCAAGGAGGACAAAATATTCACATATTCACCTGTGATGTTAGCCAGATAAACAGGTGAAATGTGAGTATTTTATCCTGACATTTGCTTATCCTTCCTTGACTTGAAAATTTAGGATGTGACACCTTTTCACATTTCTTGAATACGCCTGCTGTTTGGGTATTGTAAGCTCTTAGTCCTCCACTGTTATTCTACCTTCCCCTCTCCCCAGGCAACCAGAACGGAGCAGCCCAGTTTCCCAGAGGACGAGCCCCTCATGCACCGTCAGACATCACATACAGCACCCCGCAGAGACAGCCACCTAGCACAGCCCTGCCCAAACTGGGCTCCCAGAGGGCCAACCGAGCCCCAGCTCCGATCCACCAGCAGCAGGGGAACTTGGACTTCCTCAATGTGCCTGACGAGGGCATGTCAGGGTAAGGGAGAATAGCCCTAAAGAAGGGTGGAAGGAAGGAAGGAAGGAATGAAGGAATGAAGGAAAGCAAAGAATGTGAGGGTGGGACAGACTCACTCCCTACAAAAGATGCATACAACAACGAATTAATGAGTCATGAAGGCAGGGAAAGGTGAGGAACGCCACTCCCTGCATAATGCATGAACGAAAAACAAAACAGACGAATCTGAAAGAATTAATCTGTCAATCAATCAGTCAGTGATCGTGGTATGCCATGGTGAGAGGGATCAACCTGTTTAATCTAACAGGCTTGCACACTGAATCCAACCAATGCTTATTTGCATTATCCATGACATCTGCATGTGTTCTGCCTTTTGCACAGAAGGAAATCAGAAACATGGGGTGCACTGAGAGACTGAAAGACACCATAAAGCCAAAAATAAATTATATCTATCCAATACATGTATTTTGAAAGTTCTCTCTCTGCTTCAACTTTTGTCATCCTCACCTCACCTCCTTCTCTTCCTCATAGGAAACAGAGGAAAAGGAGCATCAGTCAGCGGCCTCCCCCTGTTCCTAAACCCCAGCCCCGCCCTCAGGGGCCCCGCTGCCGGGCGCTGTATCAGTATGTCGGCCAGGACACTGACGAGATCAGCTTCGACGCCAACGATGTCATCGACCTGCTCCGTGAAGGTACGTGGGTGCCGGGAGAGCAAGGTGTTGTTTTTGTGTTGTTTTCATATCTGTGTGGTAGTAAAGTGGGCTTGCACTGCTTAATGCTGTTTCTCTCTGCTGTTTTCCCATGAAGATCCATCCGGATGGTGGACAGGACGGATTCGAGGGAGGGAGGGTCTCTTTCCTGGAAACTACGTGGAGAAGATTTGACCAGGACTTCACCAGCACCGGGCCGGAGAGACTGAATCAAAGATAGGATCATGTGGGATGCAGAAATAGGAAGTATTCAGGGCAGATAACTGTTCTCAATTCACTGGCGCAGGGTCAGCTGTGAACTAATCTCATTAAGTGAATATCTGCCAAAGCATGTGCAGTTGGTTGGAAACAACACATGCAGGGCTGTTCTCTGAATTGTACACGATTACATGGTAGCTCTACATCCAAAAACGCTATGAAAAGAAGTTGCTGAGGGCTTGATGTTGCTGACATTTGAGACACAGGTAACTTGTTCGGCAACATACTGTATGAGCAGAGGAGAGGATACGTTGCTGTGTTGGTCGTGAGCGTTAAAAAAAGATATCCTCTGCAGAACGCTGCTCAGGTTTCATGTCTGTTGTTCTCTCAGTCTGTCCTGCTCTGAGTGACCCAGCGACAAGATCTTTGACACCTCCCTGCTCGCAAAACACCTTGCTTTAAACCATTGGCTCACTGAACTCAAACTCAGCTTGTGTTACAGCCGTAACAACAGACTGACCTTATACGTTTTCTTGTGTTTACAGTATGTGGAATATGCAAAAAGACAAAAGTGTTAAGGAAAAAAATGGAAATGTGTAGCTCACCAAGACCTATTTCACATGAAAACCATAAACAAGTATTGTACTTTTGTTCTCATTTGAAACAAAAAACATCCTGTATTCATGTTCTTGTGATCATTTTTTATTCCTTCCAAATATTTTAATCTCACCAAATGAAGGCCATTATGTTTGTTTGTTTGTTTTTTTCAATGACTTTTACACTGGAATGGGTTTTTATGGTAGTTTGTTAAAAAATAAATCATTTGAATAGTGTTAATGTCTGCCATTTTTTATTCTTTTTTTAATCTCTGGTTGATTTTGTAAAATAATGTGATTCTCTTGCAATCAGCCAATCAATGTAATATGTTTTTTTAATGAATAACAAGAGAAATAAAGTGTCTCATCATCCTGTGTTGACATGAAAAATAGTTTTGTTGTTTTTATAATGTTGGACAGATAGCAAGTGACAGATCAGCAGAGAGAAAAACGAATTGCTTCTCTTCCCAGTTTATGAGGAGGTTTCATTAACAAGACCTGGTGTGAATGCAGATTAACTGTTTTGTTTGAAAGACTGAAGAATTTACATTACATTTGTTAAGCAATATGTAACTAACAGCCAGTTGACACAAAAAAGTAACTAGCCAACAAGCTGTGGGACCTGCACACATAACACTGGGATCACTGGGAAACAGGATCCCTTCATTTAATGGGACCTGGATAAAAATAAGGAGCTCTGTGTGAGAAAAGTTGAGTTTCTGAGCAATACGCCTTAATTTGAGTTTTGAAATTCAGAGGTCAACAGGAGAATAAATTCAGGGGGTCTGTGCACGGATTAATGCATGTTGAGGCGTATCATCTCAGTTATCTAGTGAATTTAAAGTAGAATTTAGGGGCAAGATCTTGAAATTAAGGACTCGTTAAGAAGTATGTCATATGTTCAAGGGAAATGTAAGGTAAAATGTGCACATATTAAGGCACATTTTGACTGTTTTGTGTCACATAGTCGGTGCTGTTTAATTGCATAGAATATGTAAGACACACAGTATGTTGCTGTCTCCACAAGCGAAGCCTTGTTGGAGACCTTGCCTGCAGTAATTGGCGCTCCACACCTGGCTGTTTCTGCTTATTTGGGTCCTTGAGAGCTGATTTTTTTCCATATCTGGCCTGAGGCAGAACTCCACATTGTGCAGTAAGTATATACTCCTGTGTATGTGTGTGTGTGTGTGTGTGTGTGTGTGTGTGTGTGTAGGGTGTGTGTGTGTGCGAGTATGGATCAGGATCACAAGCAGGACATGAGGAGAAGCTGCATAGAATATAACTACATGTAAATATAACCAGAGCTAGTTTCTATGATATACACAGTGATGCAGTAAAAATGTTGCTTAATAATGAAAAAATAATATGAATATTTTGTTGATCCATTTTTTCTTCTCCACCAAATCCTGGGTGTCAGGTTGTTCCTGCTCGGCACTGATCTGTCAGCTTCTTTGGAATGAAGTGCATCCAGGCCTAATTTTTTTCTCTTAGGGAGGAATGGATGGCAGTGACGTGATTCAACATGAGACAGAGCTGGCTGCCTGTCTCCCTGCCTGCTTGCCTGTCTGTCTGCTTGTCTGTCTGTCTGTCTGTCTGCTGTCTGTTACCCAGCGCCCTGACAGGTTTATTACAGTCACTGATTGTAGAGGGAAAATGAGAAAAACAGGTTCTGAGATTGGAAACCTAGTTTCAGGTACAAGAGGTCATTGTCATTGTGTGTGTGTGTGTGTGTGTGTGTGTGTGTGTGTGTGTGTGTGTGTGTACTGGAAAGTTTGCATTCAAAATGATGACACCTAAAATGATTAGTACCTGCGTTTTTATGCATATTTTATATTGTGGCATCATTCCATTACTCTTAGTAGAAACCATGAGGCCAACCACAGAAATAAACTACCTATAGGAGTATTACGAGGGATATGAGATGAAAATAAAACTAAACAACGCTTAAAATAAAATCCATGGAGCCACAACGCTTTTAAGCAGTAGGCCTCCCAACTCCAAATGTATTGATCAAAAAGCAATAAGCTACTGTATTAATATTGAATCGTTTTTAGTCAGACCTATCGATTGCTCAAAGTGAAGCCTATAGCCTCACTTTACATAACCCGATGATCTACGTGTATCTCTCTCTCACTCTCTCCCTCTACCTTAAACAAAACAAACTATTTTGAAGGTGATATTGATTATCGCTGTTACTCTGTGACTCTCTCGTGCTGGCTTGGAGCCATGCAAATTTCTGGATCACACGGAGAAACACACAGCTTGCCAACAGCTTCCAGTGGGGTGCTGTCCTGTCGGCTCATTATACAGTAACCTTCCTGTTGTTGTACAGGGAAATCAAAGTCGTGCTGCTGGCTATGGTCAGTTTTATTGGTGATCAATTTGTGCTGCTGATGGCTGCAGCGTCTCTATAGGATGACTTACAATGCATCTGTGCCACTCAATAGCGACCTCGTAAAGCTTTATGGCGCTTTTTCCATCCCCTGTGTTATCGTCCTAATAATCTCATAATAAATTTGTATGGTATCAGTGCTACCGTTTATGGGAGGAACAGTACTAGACTGTCAGATTTAACGAGCGGTGCCCCGGGCAGGTGAAATCACTCCGGCTGGTGATGTCAGAGCGTCAGGCTGGACCAGTGCAACAGGATCGGGAGCGTTTACGTGCGCTCCTCCCCTTTAAATCCACCTGTTGTTCCACCTGGAGCGCATCAGCACTCCAGGACTGTCGGCCGGGACAGCAGCAGCATCGGAGGTAAGATCCCTCCCTTAACCCACTCACCCTAATCCCACCTCATTTTGACACACCTACAGTTTCATAGCCTACGTTATTTATTTATTTTTTTTTGTCATTTAGAGAATTATTTCTTTTTCTGTGTACGATTGGAAGAAGCGCTCCCTGACTCAAAATCACAGTTCCAGGCTATAATATTCTTATTTCGAGGCTACTTATAGGCCCGTTTTTATAGTTGCCCATTGTATTTTATCTGCTATACTTGTATCATAGTAATAATCCTATACACTGACTATATTATAACCTAATGAATGTGTGATATTCACGAGAGATTACCTTATTATTCTTCATGGTGCATCTTTTTAAGTGGCTCATAGTTTTGCTGTGCTATTTGTAACATCACTATAACATTTACTGTAGCCCAGCACTTCTATGGTTCATTTTCATAAGCGGGATGTGGCTTGTCTAAGGTGTTAAGGTGAAACTCATCAGATGGCGCCATCACTTGAAATCATAAGTTCAGTTGATATTAGTAAATTCATAAATTGTTAATCCATCCCCGTTGTGTGCGGTGAAGCGCCTTTGGCCAGGTTTATTGTGTTGACTTACGGCTCTAAAGGTTTTTCTGTGGAACCTGCAGTGTTGTGAGTTTTCCATAGAGACTATATGCAGTGTGTAAATATGGCGCACAAAGGGCTGTAAAACCATTAACCACCAGGTGACCGGGTGAAAAGGCACTCATCAAGCTCTCCGTCACTCCCCTCTTTGTTTCATTCACTCTTTATAGGGCTTATAAATGAAAATACTCAGGTCATTCTTATCCATGTGGAGACCAAGCAAAATTAATAAAAAGAAACTATTGTGGTCCCCATCTGTATGTGGCATTAACCTTCTTAAATACTGTATGTTAAAATGAATATCTTGGATGTATTAAGAGAAGACACTGAGGCACATTTGAATACTAGTGTAGATGCCAGTCGGAGAGACTGGAGACTGATTTCCATAAACAGCCTGTTCAAACACAGTTCTGGTCCTCCTGGACATTTGCTCATCTCTTCTTTTCTGCTATAGGAGGGGAACCAACACCTTCGCATTTCACCATTTCACCCAAAGTTTCTCTCTCTCTCTCTCTCTCTCTCTCTCTCTCTCTCTCTCTCTCTCTCTCTCTCTCTCTCTCTCTCTCTCTCTCTGTGTGTGTGTGTGTGTGTGTGTGTGTTGTCTGCTATGACTGATTAGTATAGGCACTACAGTCTTTTTTTCCACGAACCCAACATGTCACCCTCAATGATTTATTGTGTAACTATATATTAATCCGTTAGTAATCTGCTCCCCTCTCTGTCTCTCTCTCCCTCTTTCATCTTTCTACTCCAGGGAAAGGATGGCAGGAGTTTTCTCCTATGAGAGTTCAGAGCTAGACTGGTGTGAAGACAACTACAAGCACTCTGAACATGTAGTGGAGTATTTTAACACAGTAAGCTTGTTTTTCCCTAGTATTTATGTCAAAACAAAACAGCATTTTCCCAGAATGATGACTACAACCATACAGCTATTAAGAGACAACACGTCACAAAAACGACACAAAAAGTCAAGTTTGTGAATGATAGATTATAATTATTTATCATTTAATTAAAAATCGTGTGATTGAGTGAGTGATTGACTGTATTTCCCGTACAGATGAGCAGCTTGTTTTTCTTCGTCATATCTCCCATCATGCTCTACCTGCTGCACCCCTATGCTAGAGAGAGGAACCTGGCAATCCATCTGGTGTGGATCATGATGATATTTGTAGGTCAGTCTTTCTTTCTTTCTTTCTTTCTTTCTTTCTTTCTTTCTTTCTCTATATATTTCATGCTTCTCTCCCTGTTTCTCACTCTCCCTTCTTTAGATTTTTTATTTTTTTTATGTTAGGAGTAAAATGTATGTGTTCTCCCTCTCTGCAGGTCTGTTCTCAGCCTACTTCCACATGACCCTCAGTTTCATGGGTCAGATGCTGGACGAGCTGTCGATCCTCTGGGTTCTGGCAGTGGGATACGCCCTCTGGTTTCCCCGCAAGCTCTTCCCTTCCTTTGTCAAGGACAGGTAGGCTGGCCTTGAAAGTGCTGATGTCTGTATCTTAGGAGTGTGAATCTTTGCCTCAATAGAGACATAATTTAATTCTTGAGTCATTAGCTGGCGATTTGACGAACAAAGACATCTTTTTCTAGAACAATTTTAGTTGGTAAAGTAAAATTTGAGTCAGCAATTTAGCAATTCACTTCAATACCTGTCTGTCTGTCTTTGTCTATCCATGGCTATACTTTTTCTTCTGAAATTAAAAAAACAGAATTTCTTAATGATTATTTAACTTTTAAACACTTTTTTGTTTTGAAGAACCATGAATGGTTTTATTTAAAGCATTGCATATCAATTCAATCTGAAGTGAAAGGAAGTCATTCTGCGTATTTGTCTTAGGTGATCAGCAGAATTTATAATTGCTGCGTCAGTGCAACGAGTGAATCGTTAAATTCCTAGCACATCTCCATGCATCAGAGCCCTTCTCTAAGGTCCTATCATCTATCGTCTTTCCTCCCCAAATGGCACTTCACACCTGCATGCATCTCAAAAGACACCTTAAAAATGCATGTGTATATATTCACACACCCTATTGCGTAATCCTTTAATAAGACAATAAACAATGACTGTCTTTTTCCAAGACACACCACTCTGAAACTTAAGCCATGCAGGCCCATTTGCCCACAGTTGTCTTCACAAAGACACGGAGGAGCTGCTGTCTTCACCTGCAGGTGACAGAGAGGAGCTCCATGGAACCCCCGTGTAAATGTTTAACCACAGGGCGGGAAAAAGATTAATGAAATTTTGATGAGCACGTGAAAGGAATTCCACAGCCTAAAGAATGACGTCCTCATCAAATAATCTCACATCAATATCCCAATTTTTCAAGTGCATGCTCCTAACCTTTTACCTGGCACCATCCATCCATACATCTCTCTTTCTCTCCCAACCACAGGGCTACTTTCTCAAGGCTAGTCCTGGCCATTACCATCATCAGCACTTTGACGTCATTTGTCAAACCTACCGTCAACGCCTACGCTCTGAACTGCTTCGGCCTGCACCTGCTTTACACGCTGCTTGTTGAGATGAGATGGTATGGAAAGCTCGACACTTCTGATGTCTCGTTTTTAATGACACATCAGTCCAGTGGCTGCTATAGGTCTAAAGACTAATTATCTGTCTCTCTTTCTCAGCTGCACTGACAGGAAGGCTCTGCGACTGGCCAAGCTGTCAGTGGGTCTGTGGGTGCTGGCCATCTCCTGCTGGATAAGTGACCGTTTTGCTTGCAGTTTCTGGCAGAAACTCAACTTCTGCTACCTGCATGGTTTCTGGTAAGTCTCGACTTGAATCAGTTTTCTTTTTGTCTCCTTTCCTTTCCCCTCCTCTCCTCTCATAAACCTGCAATCTATATTTACCTCATTTTTATATTCCCCCAGGCACATCCTGATTGTGATAGCTGTGGCTTATGGCAGTACCCTCATAGCTTACCTGGATGCCAACAATGAGATCCCCTATTCACTACCTGGACTTCAGTACTGGCCATGTGAAAAATGGGCAGTCGGACTGCCTCACATTGTCCTGAAAGGCACTACCAAGACACGGAAACGATGCTGAACGGGTTATGGAAATGTTTAACTTTGGTAGAACATTTCCACTAATTAGTACATTCAGCAGTAAGGGAGTTCATGCATGATCAGTCACCAAAATGATCTCCTCCAGGGACCCTGATACTCAACAACAGCTTCTTCCCCCCAAAACTGAAAACGTATATAATCTTAGAGTCATACTTTTAGCACTTTGGCAAATGGGGAGCTTAAGATTTAGATAATGTTAATACAGTCTCTGCTCTGGATCCAGTTGCTGACACTGAGAAAAAGAATCAGTATCAATATATCCTGATGACAGATAATGTTTAGGGTTGACCGTTCCATACTGGAATCGTTTCAGGGGTTTGGTGAAGTTTCAGTGAGACGTTTTGGGTTTCAAGATGGGTTTAGATGGTGGCAGTGTTTGTAGGCATCTTTAACGACTATAAAAATGAACAAAATAATGTGTTTTCAAGAGTGTGTGTATATTTGTGTGTGGACGTGTGTGTGTGTGTGTGTGTGTGTGTGTAAGGGATTTTTTTTTTTATCTCACTAAACAATGCCTACTGCTCCTTGTCAAGACATAAATGCACACCTGACCGTGCAGAGCAAGTATCTATGTTTTCGTTTGATGAAGTTGCTGTTTTCTTAAGAGCAGCACTGAGAAGCACTGACATTCTTCGACACAGCATCTTTTTGAGAGAAGCACTACATTTCTTATGTTTACACGTAATTATTTATTAATATACCTCAAACATGCGGAACTGAGTTTCACAGTCATACGCCCTTGTATCGGAGCCAAAACGCCAATGGGGCACTTGAACCAAAGGCTGGAGACAAACTTTTTCCAATCTCTCCACAGAAAATTACATTCCTGGGTGCAGAAACATGTTATGGTTGAATGTACTGTATGTAAATTTCAATTGATGTTGCTCTGAAATAAATAAATTTGTACCATTTCAGTAACAGATATCAGTGCCTTCAATATTGGGAAACTGTCTGGTGTCTTTCCCTGTTATTAATCCTGTTTTCTCTCTCCTCAGCGTGACTGTGGGGTGTTTGTGTTTAGACTGGGCCAGCTATTGTATGGGTAACCATTCCACTACAATCACTGCAAGTCTATTTATTTTGTGTGGACGGCTCAAATTCATCACTGAACCGTCCAAAGCCCTTTTGTTCAAAAACCTCTTGCCTTCGGTGATGTTTTGAGAAAATTCAGGTACATTGTGCCTCCATTCACATGATCTTTCCTGAAGGATACAATAGAAACTACAATAGATCCTTTACACAAAGAAATTCACATGCATTCTCTGCACTTGCAGCTGCAACACTGACCTCTTGTGGGCTCGTGAGAATATTCAAAATTATTCATTGGCAGCCAGTGATTTTCAAAATTAAATGTTTTGATATTAACAGATGACAGCCAGATGACATGCTGGGAGCCAGATAACAAATTGATTCAAATAAAATGTCGGCAATTAATTTCAAAACAGACGATGGAATACAACTTCTGTGGTGTAATTGTAACTGTATGGTGCATCTGGGAATTTGCCGTCTAGACACACTGAAGTAAATTATGGAGAGAGACTGGTCTGTCTCTACCGACTCGCTGATTCATTTAGTACATATGTTTCATAGCCATCATTTATCCAAATTTTTCTTCAGGTTTGATTGAATACCCTTAGAGGTATGCTACACAATTACCGTCAGTACTTACCATGGAAGAATACTGATGTTAATCTATTGAACATTTCTGCTTCTTGTCTTTTTTAATACTTTGCATTAGTTCATGCATTTATTGTAAACTAATGCAACATAGCTCCACCTATGCGTACTGTGAAGGACAAGGCTTCATTTTGTATTTCCCTCTCCCCCCTGCACATTGAAAAGGAGGATTTAAAGGTTGATGTCTCAATAGATATAGGGCGGCTTTGTGTCTGATGGCCAGGTGGGACTTCTTTCAGACTGATTTGACTGAGAGGCAGACTGGATCAGTTTGAGTGACAGGGGTAGAAGGGGAGGCACCAAGCCAGTGAGAGAGTAGTGACCTTATGTCCTAGAGCTGAGGCCGGATAATCTCACATCAAAGTCTGAGCACCGCAGAGACTTGACTGCAACGGGCCCTCGCTCCCTGACTCTATAAAAGAGATGTCTTCAATTAGAAGTCATACTTCTTTCTTTTGAGATCAAACATTTGAAACAGAAACAGCTTACACTATGCCACATGAGACAGAGGCCAAGTAACCTCACGGTGACCGCTTGTGGAGTGAGAGGTAGAATAGACTTATCCAGTGGTGTACCAATAGTCTGCAGGGCCTTTACCTCAACCATACAGAAAATGTACAGAATCCAGGTGTGGGAAATTATAAACTTGTTTCAATGAAATAAAGTTGTCACTTTTCCAATTGGAATATAATCAAATGTACATTATATTATATTACAACAAAATATGTCTATCATGTAGGGTATTACACAGTGTCAGTAAAGGAACACCAAAGGAAACCCGCATTTTGCATGCTTTTAACCAATACTACTTTTCTTAGAAAGTGCGCCGCTCGGTGCGTTCATTAGAGCTTTGTAAGATATGGTTATGAATCAATCCTCGATTAATCAATTAGCATGCATCATGTGCATTTTACAATTGAAACTGAGCTTTAGCCATTGGGACAATCTTGCTGTCACTCGAGAAAGCCACCAGAAAATGCTTTAATTGTATTTGTAGCTCAAGGATCGCCCCGCCTTCTGAGGGCTGCGATTGGCTCCTTCCAAGAGTTCTTAAATTTCCTCCGATCTGATTGGACGAGAGAGCTTTCTGTTTTGGTTGCATGCCAGCAGCCGTCTGGAAGGGGAGGGGTGCTGTCTGCCTTCCGGTTCTGGGCTGAAATTGACACACAATGAGGAGCAGATACTGGGGAGACGCTCTGCAAACGCCGCTGTAAATAAATACAACAATCACTGAAGCCAGCGAGAACCATGGAGAACCAGGTACGGTGGCCTTTTTGTCTCCTTGTGAAATCTGAACTTTTATCGGAGAAAATAGCAGCAGGCTGCGCCCTGCCTAGACAGGAATGAATGCTCTGTTCTGCTAGCCAGAAAAAAAATGCTCCTGCTGCTAATGAACTCCTAGTTGTTTGGCTCAGGAGCTATGCTAGCTGGCCACTCATACATCGGTATTTACCGCTAGCTAGACTCTGCCACACCATTCAGCACCGCTGCACATAGCTGTACAACTGGGCACACAAAGAGATTTTCACCCGGTGTTGAATCCGGTCTGCTCCGTTTATTTCACAAAAGCACATGCACACCATAAATCACCTTAAAGAGCAATTTGACTCGGGATTTTGGCAAGCTAAGCTAAGCTAGTCCACCTACCAGGAGTGTATCGGCCGTTGGCTAAAAGCTAAGCAGCAGCTACAAGGCGCCGGGGAAAAGATTTGTCCTCTCCAGGTTGGGGGGGTGGAGAGGCGGGGTGGTGTCTCCACTACCAACGGCCTCAAATCACAATTACACCCCTTCCTAAAAACCACCAAAGTTGTGCACAACTTCTGAGAAACGCTCGCACCATTTGCCAGCTAATCGCTCGTTTTGAATGCTTGCCATATTAACGAGTGTGGAGCCAAAAAATTCCATTATGGTGGAAAAGCTGACACATTCATTACCTTGGCCAAGTTGAAATGTAGTGATGTTGTTGTGGTAAATAAGAAGGTGGGTACCGTCATCCTCCTGGCTGTGATGAATAAAGCTACAGCCACCAGTGTATAAACAAAAAATCAGTTTTTGCTCTCAGCTGAACATGAACATGCACAAGCTCTCATTGGGGATTTAGAATTGAGTTTAGACAATTAATATTTATTCAGGCCTACAGAGGAGGCTAAACTCTGGTGTGCAAGTAAATAGGTGGGTAAGCTGTGTGTGTGGGCTCATCTCCCAACTTTGCTGCTTAAGTCTTTGCTGTAAGGGAGTCACAGCCTCAAAATGAGAAGCTCCTCGGGTGCTTGGGGTTGTTAGAGGCTATATTTCAGATGGTTAGGCCACACACAGCCGTATGAAGTGGCTCAGGCACTTTCTTGGAGCTTGTCCCTGTTCACTATTGGCCCCTTTGAAGTCCTAACTAGATCTATGCAACCAGTGGAAGTCTGCAATGACTCTGGAGTTGAAAGCCCAGTCAAATTGTGCCTCCTTTTGAATGTCATCCTATGCAAAAAAAAAAAAAAAAAAAATGCATCAGGGTGTTAATAGTTCAGATAATGATGTATTTTTAAAAAATTTGTTTCTTTCTGTCCCCTGGATTCAGAGCAACTTGTTTAGGAAATTAACTCTGTTATTCATTAGGCCCCTATCTGTTTGTTCCAGATTTATGGTATGCACATCACAGTGTAGTGGTACAAGGAGATGACAGCTTTATTAGTCTAATTGATTCATGCATTGATGTTAGAAAAGGAGCATGTGTACAGATGCTCCCAGTATGTAGTTTTGAGAACGCTGTAAGGATGATCAGGTTTTCATATCCCTACACACACACATGTACACACCCGATATCCTATTTTTTCTGATTTCTCTGGGCGCTGTCGGTAGGTGGGCTGGCCGTGCCTCCCCCCTGTTTTGTTGATGATTGGTGTCCAAGAGGCATTGACCCGTTTCCATTACAAGTGACAGTTTTTCTTTATTTATGTTGTGTCCTAGATAGGTAAGGCCGGGTGTGATGAAGGATTTAGCTGGAGTCGACGATTGGGCTCATAATCAAAACATAACCGCTGTGGTGGTCATTTGAAGACGCAGGGACGGATGGGGTTGCATTTTGGCTCTTCTTGTTTGCGTGTGTCCTCCTCTCCAAATGAGACTTTAAAATTTTTATTTATTTGTTTATTTGTTGCTGGCAGAGATTAACTTGGTCATGAGGGGTGTTATTTACATGGCACGTGGGGGTTCGTTGTTTTCATGTGAGCCAGCGTGTCTGCCAAAACGAGCATTTCCTTTCAGCTGCAAGATTTGTGTGTGTGTGTGTGGATGGGTGGGTGGGAGGCTGTGTGTATGTGTGTGTGTGTGTGTGTGTGTGTGTGTGTGTGTGTGCGTGCGCATCCTTGATGATGGTGGTGGCTGTGCCGGGTCTGTTTTTATCTCCTTGCAGTGTCTGGCTTTGATGGAACTTAGCTGCCTAAATACATTATCACCTAAAATTATTTTGTCTAGTTGATATAATTTGAGGAGTGATTGAGAAGCTTTACTGCCGTCACCATGTCTTTGAAATTGGTCTGTCTCTTTCCCAGTCTCTCAGGTGCCTGTGCCTGAAATTATGAAATGCTTTTTATTTCTGTTTTCAGGCTTTTTCACTCGACAGTTTAGCTTGTTTCCAGCACCACGCGTTTCTTGTACCTTGTCTAGTATTCTTGTCAAGTCTGTATTCTGATCGCCTCACATTTTCCAGGCTCTGATTTCTCATATGCATAGGTCACCCCCCTCTTGTTAGATGTTGAGATTCAGTGTTTCGGACTCTTGTGGCTTATTATTCCAATTCCTTTCTAATGGAGAATGACATTTTCTCTCTGTCGGCCCATTATTTTCAAGCTTGTTTTATGTTGTCCTTATCACATCCCTGATTTGGTGGAGGTTGACTGGAGGGGCTCCATGGCGGCTCACTGAGGGTGTGGTGGAGTCTGGAGTTTGAGGGCATTACTGCCACAGAATGGCCGGGCGAAACGCCAGGCAGGAGGGGGGGGTTGTGTGTGTGTGTGTTAGCCTGTGTGTGTGTGTGTGTGAGAGAGAGAGAGTGAGACTGAGAGTGCCAGACCAGCTCATCTCAATCCTGTCCCCTCTAATCCCCCCACTCAGTCCCAGCTCACGAGCTGCTCAGTGAAGGGGCCAAATCCCCACATTCTTCAGCCCTCCCCTGGACATGAAGTGCCCCCCTCCGAAACCCTCCACCCCACGCACTCCATCTCCAAAGCCTCTTCACTTGCTATCTTGATCACCACCATCACAGCAGCACTATGTCATTGGCTTGTCCCATTGCTGTCATTGTTCTTGGCAATGAGAGGCAGCCCAACAATGTGCCCCTCTTTTTGGACCAACCTTTTGAGATCTGTGGGCTCGGGCAGCTAATCATTCCCATTCCACGGGGGAACTTCCCGACTCCAGTCCAGATTTGCATTTTGTCTAGGCCAAGTGTGCAGCTTTGCCCCCATATACATCCACCCTAATAGAAATTTAATATTTTCTTCTGGGCTTAATTATGACCCAGAGAATAGCAGTGCCTTTATTAATCTCACTACTGGTTTAGTTTTGTGTATTTCACAACATCAGCCTGTAAGTGATGTTATAGAGAACTGCAGCTTTGTGTCGGTGTTATTAACTGCCTGTGGACTGGTATTACAACCAGTAACACTGTTCTTATCCCGCTGTTATGTAATATAGGCAAGGATGTAGTGGACAGTGAACACTTACACTCAGGTTGCCCACATTTTTATTTGTGGAGTAGATTTTTCTCATCTTTTAGACTCTTGAGTAACAAAAACCTCTGTTAGTAATTTACAATACATCATAATAAATACATCAAAATAAACAGAAAAGGTAGCCTTTTAAAAGAAAAGGAAAAGGAAGCCAAAAAAGTTTAACTGCTTAAAATCCCACTTCTTAAATATGAACAAATAAGCATGCTTTGTTTTGTTTTGTGTTGCCTTAATAATGCACCGACTATGCAAATATCAGCATGCTTGCCGTGCTAGTTTTTAATCCCCCACACTTTTAGACCTAGTGTAGTAATGTATGTGACTTTCTTTGTGTTTCTCCTCATCTCCCTGCAGTGCACAGTGCAGGTGAAGCTGGAGTTGGGTCACAGAGCCCAGCTGAGGAAGAAGGTGACATCTGAGGGCTTCACCCACGACTGGATGGTGTTTGTCCGAGGACCAGAGACCGGTGACATCCAGCACTTTGTAGATAAGGTCGTCTTCCGGCTGCACGAGAGCTTCCCCAAACCCAAGAGAGGTACGACAAACAGGGAACAGCATTTGAACACACACCCACAATGTAATGATGGAATATTTGGCATTTCCCTTTTACGTTCCTGCCTAGGTTGGCACACTAACATTTCATCTTATAAATGATTAAACCAAGTCTATGAAGTTGGAACTGACTCATAATTAGTCCAGACAGTATTTTGATTCAGTGTCTCTGAATACAGCTATGGCTCGGCAATATGTGCAAAATTAATGTCCCAGTAATCATAAGAAATTGTGGCTGTTGGTATATCATAGTATCTAATAACGTGTTAGACAATCAGAATAATGCTATTTGCGTTGAAATTCATGTTAATATGAAGTCTGATAAAACTAATTCTCAAATATTGGCCCACATAATTTTTTTCTACTTGTTTTGTGAGAGAATTTAATTAGTATTTGCATTTTATCAGTAGCCTAATTTTAACAACAAAATTGTGTATCACAGTAACTCAGTATCGTTAATTTGTGACGGCCTCAGTTAAAACAGACTTATTACGCTTCTATTTTTGCACAATTAGTACTGACATCATGTATTCCTGTTTGAATGTCTGCAGTATGCAAGGAGCCACCGTACAAAGTGGAGGAGTCGGGCTACGCCGGGTTCCTCATGCCCATCGAGGTCTACTTCAAGAACAAGGTGAGATGGAGTGGGCACTTCTGCCAAAAGAGTGTAAACTGGCCATGTAGCTTGGTGTTCAAGCATGTTGTGGTTGCAAACTATTGATGTTTTTTTTTTTTTCTTGTTTGTATTTACTCTGATCTGTCTGAGCAATAAAAGTAATCAGTGAGGGAGTGTGGCTTGTCCAAGATCACAATGAAGTGCTGCAGAACAATCAGAGATGTGCTCCTGTCTATGAGCCAGCCTGTCACTCAGGATATGAGCCAGTGTCACATGGTTATTCTACCCTGAGATCAAGTTCCCTCTGCTCCTCAAGCTTTCTCCTGAAAAGATCCGATGGCGAGCAAGCCGTGTCTGTGTGACAAGCTGTTTACACAATAGTCACACCAGACGCCGACAGCTGGAGCACAGTTCTTACTTTGTTGTTTGGTTTTCAGCTTGAGCTGTCATTCGAAATTCAAAAAGCGATGGCTGTTTGGTTAGAATAAGTCTGCAAAGTTCTATTGTGGTTAATGATGAGCTGTTGTGGTGACAGTTTGAGGAAACCCCCATAATCCTATTTTGAGCTGCTGTTACTTGACAGCTCAGTGCAACAGTAGAGTAATTGTTTGGTCAGACGCACTGCAAAGAATTGCTTAAAGAAGTTCACTGTGTGCTTATTAGAATGTGTGTCCAGAGTTTCTGTTTGAGGAGAGTCCCTCTGCTGTTTCTGACTTGGCTCGTTTTAGCTTTTGGCTTCTCTAAGCTTGTCAGCTGGTTCAAGCCAAACTGCCCATTGACTTTTAACTCCTACCCTCACAGGATGGGTGCCCTTTAAAGGAATAATTCACCCACTTTTTACCCACTCACTTGTCAAAATACTGAGCCTGCCCATGGAACAGTTAGTGCTTTTTCATGTCAGCCTCTGAAGTGGCCTGGACTTGGTTAGTTAGAGTTCCAGAAAGGGCAAAAAATGACCATAAAATTTTCTCTAACTTATGCAGGGTAATCCAAGTGATGTGTTGCCAAACATTTGTACGGTGCAGCCAAAAGTCCGAAATCTGCTACATTATTTTCTAGATTTTCCACAGTCGCAATGATTTACTCTATAATGACTATAATGACAACTGTTAAGGTCAGATTTTACATGATAGCCAAGATGTGATGTTTACACTCTTTGATGGGTACAGATGTCATCCAGGCCCACGGCACCTAGCTGGGTGTTCAGCATCAAATGTTGCTGTAGTTGAAGTCACTATAATCCTGGAATAATCAGAATAACAGCATCATTCAATGTGCAATCAAAAAGAAAAGGTCCACTCTGGTATAGCTGTGCACTGGTAGATTCAGTGTTGGAGGAGCCTGTCAGCCAAAATGCCGCGTTAAAATGAAACTTGATGAATTTCACAAACCTCGTAAAAGTGAATTCAAGGTCCATTGTTCAGTTTACATTCTGACATTTTCACTTTACCTCTGCTACACATGTCTTCAGTCTGCGGGGGGCGGTGACAAGTCTCATTGCGACAGCTGTTGTAAAATACTACCGCTCTGGGACTCAATGGGTCAAAGTCAACAAGTTTCAAATTCTGCTCGTGGTTGCTTTAATGGATTACAGATAACAGTGTATGCATCAACGTATGGGCTGCAGAGAGGTCTGAATGTTTTGTATTGACTTTATAATGCGGTGAATGCAGTTAGTGTGGATGGCACAATCTAGTCCGTAATGTGGCAAAATAAAGATGGAAGTAGACCAAGTTCAATCTGACCATCAGTTTGGAAGCTCTGGAATAATAAAAAAAAAAAATCTGAGGGGCTGAATTTACCCCCACAAGCCTCACTGCAGCTACTGGCATGTTTTCCAGTAGGTCATGCAGTGAAATATCGCCATTAAACATCCACTATATCAGCCAATTGGACTGCAAGAGTGCTTCCAAAACATTCCTCTGATGTGGGGGCATTTCTCTTTTCTTTAAATTAACAATTGAAGTAAGGATACATTTTTATACTAGTACCTCTGAGTTGCCAAAACCCATCATAAAGAATGACAAACCCACACTATTTCTAAGATAAGGAAAATGGTAGAGGAGGCATGCGGAGGATAGAGCACCATTGTCTCCTACATTATGTTTAGACTCCTGGACGGCATCCAAACAATTTTATGCTCGGTTTCTGTGTACTTTACTTGAACTTAATGGAAAAATCTACCAGTAAGATCAAGAAAATACTGCAAGGGAAGGAAGGAGAGTGTGTGTATATCAGACACTCAAAGTCCAATCCCACAATTACGACAGGATATTTTTGTTTTTAAAATCTGTCATGAGTGCTTTAGTGGCTCTTCCTCAGCTTTCCGTGTCCCCCTTCTTACTGTATATCCCTTTGGCATACAATGATCAGGTTTTCAGTTTATTTGCCAGTCCCCTTACTGTTTGCCTTTTTAACACTGAGCCTCCCTCAGGAATGTTAGTTGTTTCTTATCAGCATGCAGGCTCCAGGTATGTCTGTCTGTCTTATTGACTTGCAGGGTGATGGTTCATTCTCTCACTGTTATCCGGTTGATATGCTGGAGGTGATAAGATCTGGCCAGATGCCACAGAGCTCCCAGCTAGCTTTTATCTTCTGTTGTGAAATACATTGGTACATACTGTATGTATCAGGGATGGATACACAAAAAGGCAAACGCAAATTACCTTGTCCCACAGTTCTAGTAAAGTTGTATTTTAGGGTGGTTAAAAATTACACCAATTGCCTTTTTGTAAAACACTCTTTGATTCTGTTGTATTTTTCCAGGAGGAGCCAAAGAAGGTGACCTTCAACTATGACTTGTTCCTTAACTTGGAGGGCAACCCCCCTGTCAACCACCTGCGCTGTGAGAAGCTCACCTTCAACAACCCCACCAAAGAGTTCAGGAGGAAGCTGGTCAAGGCCGGAGGGGTGAGGCTGTGTGACTGACTGGCTGCTTGCCAGGTTGTCTTGATGGCAGACAGACTGGTTCAATAGTTAGCACGACTTGGAGGATGTGGTGATTGTTGGTGGAAGTAAATGATAGCAGCTGCTATGTACATACAATGTGCATTTGCTTTAGAGCAGGAAAGATGGTCTGGCTTCAGGCTCTGCAATTGTCCTCTGGCTTTAAGACTCGGGCTGCAAATAGGCTAACATAAGAGCCGTTCAGTTTATTCTGCAAACAAAAAATGCAGTAATCTGCAATTCCTTGATGCACTGTTAAAACAAAACAAACAAGAAGGTGCTCTACAGGTGCTTTATAGGCCTAATGATAACAAGAATTGACAAGAAGATGACAAGAAAATATTTAGTTGCTTTGCTGAAAGGGGTAAAGAGAAGATTTCTTAATTTAATGTAGGTAAAGTTTAACATATTTAGTGTGTTGAATGTATTTTATATATGATTATGGAATTGCATTTGGCTGGACTTGTTTACCTGCTCCAAATGGTAGTGCAAAATAAACATGCTCAGAATTAAGATGGGTTGGGTTAGTTTTATTTACTTAGATATTTACATCCTTTGGTGACAAAGTGGACACACCTGATCCATTTAGAACTGACAGGCAGTCCACTTTTGGACTACGACCCAGCAGTTGAGAACCACAGCTTCGGAGATCAACATAGAATAGAAATGCCTTTTTAATTATGTGACGAGCTGTAACTCTTGTATTTCATATTTCTTGTCGTCCCCTCATCCGGCAGGTAATGGTGGTTCCAGAGGGAGGCGAAGCCGTGTCGAGGCCCAGTCCAGACTACCCCATGCTCCCCACCATCCCCCTGTCCGCCTTCTCGGACCCCAAGAAGACCAAGACCTCCCACGTATCAAAGGTTGATTAGCTCATAACATGAAATGGAAAATGCTGCACACATACCTTTTTATCACACTGACAGGCTTTAAGGCTCTTCCTCTGATCATTTACTGTCTGTTTTTATCCTGCTTACAAGATAAGTGATGTCCATACTGACCCCAGGTCATCTCACAAGCACTCAGCCTCCTCATTCATTTGTATTAGTCAACTTGAAACCGTGTCACAAGGTCATTGCTCTTTCCAGACAATTAATTTCATTGACCTTTATATTGAAAAATCTACAGCGAAATGACAAATTGTTAAATTAAATCAATACCGTTTTCAGAACAGGCAGATTAGGCAACACATTACCACTTAATGCGTATTTATGTGTACACACGTGTAGTATTGGTTAGCCAGTTGATCTGTGAGGAGAGGAAACAGATAATCAGGGAAACTCTCAAAAGATCTAGGTGCTTTTCTAAACTGAATTAAGACTGGCCTTTCAGAGGCCAGTCTTCTTTTTTTTTTTTTTTACCTCTTGCTAAACTTTCCTTTTTTTCCTGCTCAATAATCGCCATGTGTCTTAGTATACAAATTTCATTTCCTCACATAAGCTGAGAGTTAATCATGTTTTTGTAAACAAAATGTGTATGAATTGTTAAAATTGTTAAAAGCCTTAAAGATCCATGTCCGTTAGTATTTGCGTGTAAATAGTTTAGTTACAACTAGAATGATTAGAATGACAAAGCAGTTTTGCGTAACAGGTGTGGAATTTATTAAATTATTATTAATTATTATTATTTGAGCAGAGCCAACAAATTACTAAAGATAATTATGATACTGTGGTCTGTCTCTGTTCTTACATACATTGGGTTAATGATTTGTTTACCCTGATTATTCTGTAGTAACCAACTACAGCACTTTTTTACCATTATGTTGTGCTATCAAAACTAATTTAGGAATGATAAATTGAGGTAAATACTGCTCCTCGTTTATAGAAATATGATGGGGACTTTAATGTTTTAACTGAATTTATCAGGGCCTTGTGCAGTTTGTACGTGGCAGTGCCTCGGCCGTTTAGTTTTCTAAAACATGCTTCAGTAGGTGGGGTAACTGCAGCCTGAATCTAAATCTGCTCTGAATCTAAATCTGCTCTGAGGCCGCAGAAATCAGTAGACGTCCCATCCGGCTCCTTGCTCTCTACCTGTAGATCACAAGTCGGTGTCGCTGTACTTGTATGTTACAACCTTGAACTTGCTCAGTGACTGTCTCCAGTGTAGGATTGCAATCTGCCTCCAGTCATACAGCATCTAGAGCCTGTGGCCTGTTTAGTCTGCTTCCTTGTTAAGTATGCAGGAAGTTTAGCCTGTGTTCTCCTTTGGGGCCTTGGCTGAGTGCTTTGAGCCCAGAGTGGTTATGATGGTAACGCTAGCGTGCATTTGCCTGTTTACTCTCTCCAGGAGCCCAGTAAAGAGGGCAGCGGCGGCAGCAGCAAAGGACCCAAGCCTCACAAGCTGACCAAGGAGCACCGTGAACGGCCGCGCAAAGACTCAGAGAGCAAAGGCACGTCGAAAGGAGACAACGACCGAGACGGAGGCAGCAAGAGCGGCCGCGATCCATCTTCCTCCTCTTCCTCGTCCTCTTCCAAGAAGCCGGCAGAGAAAGTGAAAGATGAGGGCAAGGTCCTGCCCAAGGCCGCTTTCAAGGAGCCTAAGCTCACCCTGAAGGAGGCGAAGATGGAGAGCATGTCCCCTAAAGGAGGGGGTGCTGGGGGTGGCGGGGGCGGCGGGGGAGGAGGAGGGGGAGGGCCCGTGGAGTCTAAAGCGCCAGGGAAGCGGCCCTCCACGGTGGAGTCTCCCAAGCCCAGCGCTAAGAAGCAGAAGAAGGGCAGTTCTGAGGGGCCAAAGGGGGCGGCTGGCGGGGCCTTCACAGGAACCTCTCCCCGTGTTTCCTCCTCATCTGCAGCCAGCCAGCCGTACACAGAAAAGAAACCTCCCAAGGAGAAGGGCCGCTGGGTCAAAGGCAAAAGTGACACACAGGAGCTGAAGGAGCCCAAGAAACTTCCAGAGTCAGATGAGTCAAATTCAGAGGATGAAGCCTCTTCAAAGTCAGAGGTACATGAGCTGGACAGGCCTTTAGCTCAAATGACATTGTCAAAAAAACATATTTTCATACTTTCCTCTCGTAAGTTTGTGAGGTCAAAGTGATTGTTTCAGGAGGTTTTTATAACGTGTCTTAACTTTGCCTCTTTATATAAAATCGCCTGTACAGACTGATGTGAAAGTTTTTCCTGTTACTTCATCAAATCCCATAACTTTGATCTCTCAGACTGACCCACCCGTCTGTGTCTGTTTTGTCCCACCAACTTTCTTTTCCTCTCTGTCATCTCTCTCTTCTCTTGTGCTCCTGCTCTGTGTACAGCAGTCGGCCCCCTCCAGTCCTTCCAACTCCAGCTCTAGCTCCGACTCCAGCTCTGACTCCGACTTTGAGCCAGGACAGAAACAAGGACAAGGTAGGGTCCCTTCAGCACTCAGCTGGCTGCATCGCAGAAATCAGCGCTTGAACCATTTTCACTTAAAAGAAGACTTAACATGGAGGTTTTGGCGTGGTTTGTAATGACTTCTCCTCCCTCCCCAGGCCCGCTGCGATCCATGGTGGAGGAAATCCAGTCAGAAGAGTCAGACGATGACGACAGCAGCTCAGAGGAGGAGACTCCCGTCAAGACCAACCCCCCCAACCGCGACTCTCGGTTAGTTTGTCACCCTCCCTTCCTCTCGTTACCTCTTATGTCTGACTTCTGCGTATCATTTCTTTCCATTTTATTATTTTACTTTTTGCTGTTTATATCATGTAATTGTAGTGTATCAGTTGAATAAAAGGGTTGTTTATTTTACTGAGTGGCAGGTCCACATAACAGCTTAAATATATATGACACACACACACCAGAGTCAGTGCTAAGCAGTCAGACAATGTGCTCTTTCTATCAGTCAGTGTGTGTGTGTGTGATTGACCCCTGACCCTGCCCTGTTCCCCCTGTCAGACTCAGCCTGGACAGCGAGAGTGACAGCAGCGAAGGCTCACACCGCCCCAGTCGAGACCCCGCCCCACCCCCGCAGAAACACAGCTCCTCCAATAACAAGGTGAGAGGCACGACTCGCCGTTACTTGTCCACTTTCATTGTCTTGGTGGCAAAGATGGTGTCTCTTCAGGCTGGAATACAAAGTAAACTAAAAAACAAGTAAATAAAATAAACAATTGAAAATAAACACTGAAGCCATACATGGACATTCATAGGAAAAGTATAGCGTTTTTACTTCACCGTGGACCGCGGTGTCCACATTTTGGTGTAGGAGTTATTCTCACTAATAGGAAATGATGATGTTGATGATCGGGACATGATCAGCTCATTGAGAACACATTTTAGCATCTCGTGTGTGGTGTTGGGCTGTCATCAGGACTTCAAAACATGGCGTCGGCATTGGGCAAACATCCCCACAGTATAATCCAAAGCTTAAAGTCAGGAACTTTATTGACGAAAGCTGGGGTTCCCGAAGCATTTTACAGCTTAATACTATCAGCGTTATTGTAATTGAATGGAACAGGGGCAATTTTGTTGCCAGAATGCATTTAGGGAATCACATACATGAGTAATGTCATACAAAGAAATATAAAACAATAGTGCTTGGAATTAGCTTCAACAGAGATGATTCATGTTGAAGCCAAATGGGTTTCTAAATGGGTGGTGGGGTTTATGTCTACCCAAAACAAAGATGAATCTCATTTTAAAACAATAGACCTGAAGCCATTCATTCCAGCAGACAGGCACAGAAGCCTTAGTCTCTCAGGACTGCACCAGGCCTCCTCTTTCATGTCGGCCATCTTAATTGTTCATGGTGTCCCGGATCTTTGTTCTTTGTCCACCTTCCTTTTGGCTGTTGACCGTGACATGCCAGCTGATCCAAATCTGTGAAAAATTAGTCTCGCACTACCACCTCCTCTGTCTGTGTTCTCTATATCCTCGCTCTCTCTCTCTCTTTGATTTCTCTCTCTCCCTCCATCTCATTCCCTCTCTTTCTCTGATCTCTTTGATTTCTCCGTCTGAGTGCAGGTGTCGGGCAGAAAGAGTCCAGATCCCTCGTTTCGCTCAGAGAAGGTGTTGAAGAAGGGATACGACAAGGTAGGAAGGGTAAATCAAACTTTTTATACTTAAACTCTCGCACACATGCAATGTTACGTCATCTTTTGGGTTGAGCGCATTAATGAATTCAAGATGGACTAATGGCTAGTGAATTGAGCCAGATGTGCAGTTATACTTTGGCCTATGAACTCTTACAGAAATACTAACTAGATGATTCAGGTAAAGTAAAAGCTCTGATAGATGGATTGTGCCATTTAACTTATATCACTCTCACTAACTAGATAGTTTTCATGGATTATTATGGAGATCTTCACTAAAAAAGAGACATTGTTAAAGGGGCTCAGTCCCACAGTCTTGCTAAAATCAAAGCAACAGCCTCTAAAATACTGAGACATCGCACAAGTATTGATTAGCTTTGATTCCTTGGCATCTTTTTGGTGTATTTTTTTGTTAATACAGCAACTGGTGAAACATGGATGCCATATTGAGATATTTCCAGTGCTGCTATAGTAGAGTTTAATCACAACAACAAAAACCAATCAGCTCTTTAAAACGTCAGATGTAAATGTCAGGTTTTAGTTTCAGTTCCTTTTCGGCAGGAAAAGCTTTCACTCTTTCTCGTACGATCACTATCACTATCACTATCACTACTGCTGTTTCCATCCACGCGTGTAACCCACAATTGAATGGAACAATTTCATGCATTTTCTCCAGGGGTTATTGAAAGGCATTCTGGGCAATTTAGGTAATCAGTAACTGAAGTGATGAGGAAAGTGGGCACACTAAAAAAAAGTAAATTACTGTACATGAGCATAATATGACTCCTATAATGAACTGAAGAGTATCTGAAGCAATTTTTTTTCCATTAATGGAGGAACATGGGTAAAGGAAAATGTCATTGTTGCTTTGAGCAGGGATGGGGATTAGTGAGTTGACAAAATCACTGCCACAGATTCAGGATATGAAATTATACTAAAACGTAGCATTGAAAAATATGCACATCCAAAATT